>NC_038249.2:43966569-43967900 GCF_000004515.6 Glycine max
GATATAGACTATCTGTCCTTGTATGGATGTTTGCTAAGACTTTCATAAGTATAACATCATTACCAACAGGGAACCTAGAAGGAGGCCAGCGCCACAGTATTGTGCTCAAAAGCAAAGTCGTCTCTTCAAAATATTCAATTTTTTTTGCACCTTCAGCAAAATCTTTTCTATTTCCAACAATACGCATGGAAGTCTCTGTTTCTTTCAATGCTTCCATAACTGCCTTCTCACTTGTAGCACTCAAATTTGAGATTACCAAATTCAAAGCAATAGCACAGGGTGTTGCAACTTCTACTTGATGTGAAGATAGCAAGGATGACAGACAATAGACAAGATCCAACATATGGAATTGCAATAATGAATTGGGTATAAAACTAATTACCTTTACTGCCACATCTGATGCCATGCTTAACAAAGCCTCACTTTTGCATTGAAGAACCCATAATAATGCGCTCCCAAAATATCGGCAACAGGTTCCTAAAGAAGTAAAGCAACGTAGGGAAGTACATATTTCAATGTTATTGAAAATATCAGAGCAACTAATTTATATCAAACCATTCTACATAAATATATATGTTGGAATTCACATAGTATTACATTAGTAACCAGTTTCAAAAAGTATATGTTTGCCTTGAGAAAATATTTTCTGTTGTTATTTTCTGTTTTCACTTTATTTACTGATTTCAAAAGTTAGTACAGTAAAAGATGACTTTTTATTGTTTTCTATTTTCACTTTTTCTTGTATATACATCAGAAAACAGGGAACAAAGTGAAATCTCAAACCAAATGGCCCCTTAGGAAATTCTTTCTTCTATTTAAGCATCCTTATGAAATCTCACTTTTTATTATTTTCTGTTTTCACTTTATTTACTGAGGCATGTGCAAATGAAAAAAAATGCATTAGTAGGAAAAGGAAAATCTTATTCTACAGATAATAGTACTTTTCAATTCAATGAACAGAAAACATGACCTTTCTGTGTATGATTAATGATTCCTAATTTCGTAAGTTCCCCGAATCATTTATTTTCTATTTATCAAATATGGACAACAAACATGAAACAACTCATCTTATTCTATAAAAATGGTTAGATTGGTTAAGAAAGCACATTGGCGGTGCATGCAATGAATGGGCAGCAGCATGTGATTTTCCAAAGCATTTGGCGGTGCTGTAATTTGTTGCTCGATTTAATTAACATACATTTATATATATCATGAATATATAAGTTCCCCTTCTATCTGCAAGATTCAAAACTTACACTCCCCTCTGCAATGGCACAGGACGAAACAACATCGTATGTCTGCCTCATTTTGCTCAAATACAAGGGTATATG
>NC_038249.2:44291620-44311773 GCF_000004515.6 Glycine max
AGTTAGATTATGAATTATTGAAAAAGTTATATGTTAATTTATGTAAGAACTTGATGGTGAATTATAAAGATTGTAGTAGTGGGAACGAAACGCGAAAAATCCGTGAATGAGCTTCGTCACATTTTTAAGGGCAAATACCTTGAATATTACTAACTATTAGGACTGATACAGGTTGGGTATATTATGAGAGGGTGTCTTATAAGATTGGTTTAAACTTTTATAAGCATTGATTTAATCCTTGTATTAAGACATTTTAGCGAGATATGAATATCCAAAAAACCATTTTCCAATTGGGTAGTATTCAGTTTTTCAATATTGCCAATAGTTGTTCAAAAAAAAAATAATATCAATTGCCAATACTTGTTCTTTTTTTCTTCTTATTTTTTAATTATTTTCTTAGTTTTTAAAATATAAGTTTATTGGCATATAACTAGTTAGGAATGAAATTCGACAGCACACTGAAGTTCTCAAATGATTGATTTGGAAGATTGAAATAAAAGAAAGTCGTGGTTGTAATTGACACGTGAGGATAAACTGAATTGGGAGGAGTTTCATTTAAAAGAAAACGAGCAACTTCTAACAGGGGGTCAAACTTATCTACAAAAGTTAAAACAATAATTGTTGAGAAATAATAGCCGCGTGAAGAATATTGCCATTAGTGCAGTATAGTTACAAAAAGAAGAAAAAAATGAACTTGACTGTATTCGCTTTGGACTTCAATTACAAATTCTCTCTCTCTATATATGAAAGAGTATTTTTATTATTCAACGGAAGAAAAACAGGCTAAACTAAGCCATCATTAGCTTCTTTTTTTTTTTAAAAAAAAAAACCATCATGATAGAATGAGAAATGATACTTATATTGAGAATCATACAACTTATATAATATATAATGTTGTATAAATGGTTGAATGTGATTATATCTCTTAAAAAAATTGTATCCGAGAGGATGTGAGAAGTAAAAAATGCATAAATATTGAGGTGACACTTACTTTAATTTATAAAGTAAATGACTTGAATTTAAGTTGAAAAGGACTAAATTACATAGACAAATTATCTTAGGGTGTTAGTGTAATTTTTATAGAATTTTTTATAAAAGATAGATTTCTTTTGGCTATATCCGGTAATAAATTTTAGGTAGTTTTTTATTTTTTGATTAGTTGAATAACTTATTTGGTTTTTTTAAACAAACTATATTAATAGCTTATGAATAGTTTTTAATATTTTTTAAAATTTTATTTGAGGAAATATTTTTTAAAATGTTATCTTCTAGTTTTAACTTTTTAAATACACTATTTGTCACGCAAACTAAAAAACATTAATAAATAAATGAAAGATGATAATAATTAGATAAAATTATCTTTTTTTTTGTTGGAAATAGTACAACAAAACAACATTTTAAAAAATATTTTTAAGTGTATAAATAGAAAAAATGTATTTTTTTATCACTGGAAATTGAATACAATACTAAGGAATTAATAATACCCACATACCCTATTCAACCAAATTAGGCCCATTTTGATAAATAGAAAAAAGTAATTAACACTAATATTATGTTGAAAAGTTAAAATAATATTTATTTAAAACTTAGTTTTTGTTTTAACATTACACATAAATATTAACTCTCTAAACCATTTTTTTAGTAAAAAAATGGGTCTTTTCACTTAAAAAAAGTTTTAAAATTAGTTTTTCTATGATATAAAGCTCCTAACATTAATAACTTATCCTTTAAAAAAACAATAATAATTTACAAAAACTTTAAAAACTTTCAATATCTTTTTTTAAAAATAACAAATTATACATCCTCTCATATGTTTAAGATTTATTACACCGATCTCCTTTGCATTAAAATGCATTTTTTTACACCCCTTAATCCAAAACCATTAATTGTTCGTGTTAATTTTTAGTGAAAGGTCAAAAAATCTCTTTCACTTAACCCTATTCTCAAAAGCTCGCACCCTTTCATGTATCATCCACACTCTTGACGCTATACGGCGCCGCACCCTCCATCGTTTGCACCACACCTTCCACCTACCACCTCTCCTTCAACCTCATCGCCCTCAATAACAATGTCCATAGAAAATATAACAAGAGCGCCCTTGCCCTAATTTTAATGTTTTTTCCATCAATTTTTGGGACGATTTTGCTATTGGATTGATAAAGGTTTTTTTTTAATGTCTTTTGTATGATTTTCTTTTTTGCTATTGAGTGTTTTTTCATTTCACGCGGCATTGCTCGTCAGGCTTTCGCCCATAGCGGAAAATTCCCCAGAGCGGCCTCCCGTAAGAGTCTGGGCCGTGTCTCAGTCCCAGTGTGGTAGATCATCCTCTTGGACCAGCTACTAATCATTGCCTTGGTAAGCTATTGCCTCACCAACTAGCTAATCAGACGCGAGCCCCTCCTCGGGCGGATTCCTCCTTTTTCTCCTCAGCCTATAGGGTATTAGCAGTCGTTTCCAGTTGTTGTTCCCCTCCCAAGGGTAGGTTCTTACGCGTTACTCATCCGTCCATCACTGGAAACACCACTTCTCGTTCGACTTGTATGTTGTTATTAGTTTTGTGTTTCGAGAAATTGATGCTTGTTAATTTATTGATTGATTGTGTTGATGTTCCATTTTTAGTGTTTGAGATTTTATGGTGTTGGTGTTTTATGTTCGGTGTTCCATTTGTGAATAAATATAAAGTGTGAGGAAAAAAATAAAAATAAATTGATCCAAGTATTTATTAAACCCGCATGTGCATGACACACTATCACTTGAGGTTAATAGACATGCATGACACATGATCACTTGAGGTTAATAGGAACAAAATTGTTATTGGATAAGGAGTGTCAATGTAATGAAAATACAAAATATTAGATGAGATTTTCTATAGGATCCAACAATAAGAAAAAATGAGTGTAATAAGTCATAAACTTAGGATGGAGGAGTTTGTTCTTTAAAAAATTAGGCAATCATAGATCTAATTGAAAAAAATAGTTAAAATTGAAAAGAAAACCTACTAAATAAGTTAACCGACCACATATTTTATATTTTTCATGAAATAAATTTTATAAAATGAGTGGTAACTAAATGATGAATGATGAGGGTCACAAAGAGAGAGTTAATAGTAGTAGTAGTAGTGGGTAAGTGGGAAACGAATCGCGAAAAGGCCGTGAAGGAGGTTCAAAATGTATTGGTTATTGACTACTGGTCATGCCCTGGTGCATGCCTAGACTAGACTGTACGGACGAACGAAGAAGAATCAAGAACGGTGTCGTTTTCTTCTTCTTCTTCTGCCACCTTTCACAATCACTGGCTCGCAAAACCCCAATTCCATTTTCTGCTTTTAACTGCGTCGTCGTGGTGCATGATTGCTTGTGATGGAAGCAGCTTTTCCTAACTTACCGAAGTCAAGCTTTCTATTATAGAATATACGTTACAACATTTTTCACTTGTTTGGTGAGGGAAACCGCGCTAATCTTCTCTATCCAACTTTCGTAAACCCATGCTTCCCGCATTTACCTTTCTGTTATTATTTTTCTAATCCCTAACTTCCTCTGTTTCCCATTTTATTCGACTCTTCTTCTTCCATCTTCTATCTCTTCTTTCTTTCTGTCACACTTTGCTCTACTATATGTTACTATTTTTTATGCTTTTATCGTTTCAAATATTATTATGTGACTTATTTATTTGTTGGTTTACTTTGTCTCAGGTATTTGTCCAACCTACGGTTGCATCTGTGATCGACTAGAACATGTCACACTCACGCCCACCACCATCAGAGGCAAATGTTGGAAAAATGATTGATTTCAAGTGGGGCGATAAGAGAGGTGTTGGTGGGAAAAATAAAGACATCCAGTACTATGAGTCCTTTGTTTACGAGGGTGTGCAGTATTTTCTGTATGATTGTGTTTACTTGTACACTGCCGGCCATGTTGAAACTTCCATTGGCAAGCTTGTCAAGATATTCGAGACACGAAATCGTCAAAAGATGATCAAACTTGTCTGGTTTTTCCGGCCCTTCGATATTCGTAATTGGCTCGGACAATATAAGCCGTGTTGGAATGAGTTGTTCTTGGCATCTGGTGAGGGCAAAGGTGTTTCCAATTTCAATTACCTGGTAATTTAACTAATTAATTGCTTATCGAGTTATTGATTCAGATTGAGTGAGTGTGATGTTATATTTTGGAGTAGTAATTTTAGTTAAAGGTGGGGTTTAAGGAGTCCGAATGTGTGGGATGGTTGCATGTAATGAGGAACTTGTCTCTCTAAAGTTAATGTGTCTTAGTTTATTTTGGTAGGTTGAAAATGGTTCTGAAGCAATCTTTTTGTCAATGGCTAAAATGGTCATTCTGCACCATGACTTGGTTGGTTATAATTTATAAAACGCCGCTAAACTAAAAGTGTGTTATGATATGGGAAGCTAAAGTGCTAGGCATCAATTTTAAGAGGAACTTTAGAAGGGAAGAAAAAGAATGATAGCAGGTGCATTGGCCTGCAGTTATGCTAATGCTAGACTCCCCCTTTTGAAGTTTTGAAACGGTTATTAATTTGGTTTGCTATTTTGCTCAGTTATAAAATTTTGGGTAGAGCCTAAAGTGTCATTTTTGTTTTACATGGTACTTTTGTTGTACATAACATTTGATATAGTTGAAAATCGAGTCTTTGTCATTTTATAGAAGTTTGTTGATGCTATTTCCTTCATTTAAAATTTTGTTTTTCAGGAATCAATTATTCGAAAATGCAGTGTTATTTGCACTTCAAAGGACAAGAGAAATCCTAAGCCATCAGAAATAGAGTTAAAGAAAGCAGACTACTTTTTCAATTGCACTTTCGATGTTGTAAGGGGTGTAATCATTGATCAATTTACTAATGAGATTGATGGAATTAGAGGTCATTATTCATGTCTTGTATTTTGTTACATGCCATCTTCATTAAAATTAAACTGTACACATCACATGTGGAAACTATTTGACTTGTTGATCTGGAGAAATTACTGTTTTTTTTTAACACAGCAGCCTGTAGTTGCCTTAAATTAGTATTACGACTCACATTAGCTCACTTGATTACTGTTCTGCAGTGGAGCGGTTCTTTAACAGGAATGGGGATGAAAAAACCAGTAACCATCTGCATGTTGGGACAGATATAAGACCCAAAATTGTGATTAAGACTAGGACTAATCCTTGTACTATCTCACATTGTCAAGTTAATGATAAAGCTAAAGTTAGGACTTATGAGAATGTTTTGCCAAAGCAATCATCAGATTCTTATACATATAAAAAGAGGAAGATTGTAGAAGAGAAGCCAACCATTGGCCAAATTAGCAAAACCCCTAAGGAACAGGAAATTGATGAGAAGAAGGCAGAACTCAGACAGGATGAAAGAGTCAAAACAAATAAAAAAGTTATTGATGTAATTGAAAGGCCAGATGCAGTAAGTCTCTAAAATTCCATGTCGATTGTCTTGTACTCATATTTTATGTTCTTAAAAGTCTAATCCTAGATGTGCTCTTGTCAGTTCTTTCATGCTGAGCATTCACACTGGGCTGGTTTCTGTATTCATTATGGAAACTGGCCCAACATGAATGCCCAACTGACTGGGGGTTGTTTGGTATCTACATCTTATCTACTTGTTTGGTGTCTTGAGAAAATTTACCTTTGAATATTGTTGAAATATGAATGGTTCATCATAATCATAATTATGATTTGAAGCTCTCTTTTTTTTCTTGTCTATTCTTTGACTACAAATCTACAATGATAGGAGTCCCTAAAATGTAAAATGTCCCTTTTTCTCTTGATAAAAATTATTTAACTTGAGAACCTGACTTCTGAAGCAAGATAAAGAGAAACTTGATGGTAACAAAGCGAGTATTCTTAATTTGTAACTTGTAGATGTGGTTTCATATATGACTCCTGTCACAGTTCTAATCCTTTACGAACCCTTGATTTCATTGTTGCAGGAAAAAAGAAGGTGGTTTAAGAAAATGGTGAGTTTATATTTATTGTAAATTCGTGGTTTAGGTTTTGATCATTTTTATGGTTTGGGTTTATCTAAAAAATAGTCTTTTTCTTATTTGGATCTATGAAGGACAGACATGACATTGACACTTCGACATGACTAATGTCCAAAATATAAGATGCTTTGTCGTACCTGTGTCTGTGTTTTTATCACGCTAATACACTTTTATTGTGCTAAATTTAATACATCGTAATAATTTCTCTGATTATGCATTGATGTGTATATTAATTTTTAGATGATACACTTGCGGCAAAGAAATTTAAAAATTTAGTGGATTGCCAATGACAAAAATATGAAGATGTCACTATAGAATTTAGTTTAACCTTGTTTCCAATTGGACAAATTGATGTGGGTGATTGCTTATCCTTCCAATTCCATAGCTTTTTAAATTCTCCCTCATAAAAAATATAAGTCAATTTATTAAAAAATTTGAAAAAGAAAAACAAAGTAAAAAGTTAATACATATTTTTTTTCTGCTTAATGCATGTTTATCAGTTCGTTTTTTTATTTATTAATTTATATTTTCTCAATACATGTCTATTTGTACATATATTTTTTTACTTGTTGTGTCTCTACTGTTTATGATAATGAGTCTCGCAAAAGAATATTAAGATTTAAGAGATAATATTCATGGAATGAGTCTCACGAAAATAGGTGAAAGACATTAATTTTTAATATTTTAAGCTTTATTTTCTAAAGATTTAAGTAATATCATTGTGTTCGTCTATATGGAAGTGTTGGCTCAAGTCGAGTTGTATAGAAGTGTGGCCTTAAGTGTCCAAGAAGGTAAAAAATATTTTTTTAGTTGGATACTTAATGAGAAGTGTCTGACACATGTTAGACGAGTGTCGGTGTCGGAAACATGCTTGACATTGTGACACTTAAAATACAAGTGGTGTTGGCACTTCATAGATTTGGAAATAGAAAAATAGTGTAATGTAATACATGAAAGTTTTTATAGGCTGAAGTTTTTTTACTTTTTCAGAACTTCCACACCTTATACTCTGGGATCTAAACTGGTTTGCTTTATCTATAATTTCTTAATCTTGTATCTAAAACTATAGAGTTTTTCTTAGCTTTTTAATTTTGTTATTTTTTATGCGTACTGATGATTTCTCTCTCTTTTTTTTTAATGATTAAAGTACTGAAGTTATAGTGGGCAGACTATGTTTGTCTTTACATGCTTTTATCTGTATTATTATGATGTGAAAAAAAATCACTTTCCATCAGCCAGTAAATTTACAAATTGACTTCCTACACACTCTACCATCAATGGTCTTAAGATATGACTATGACTTAAATTATCTGCCAAATTGTAGTTACTTTTTTAAAGATTTGCTCTTTTACCTGCAGGTAGAGAATCTTTTTGTAAACTTGAATTTTTTCTTGTTATTATCAGGCAGCTTGATGGTTAAGAATTCCCGATATCTTAGCTAAGAGAAATTAATTTTCCATTTGAAATGCTTGTTATTGTGATTGCCCTCTTCCGTAATTTTTTTTTTTGGTTTATCACATTTAGGTCATTCTCCTATTGAGTCATCAGTTTTTCAATAAAGTCTTAAATAAGATCCTTTTAACTTTGAGTGGCCAGTCTACATCCTTGTGATATTGATTGGAAACTTACCAAATTTCTAGTGTGCCAGAATTTTCACTTACCTGAATAAAACCAAATGTAAATTCACTCTTTTAACAATTGCATGTGGCTACTTTTAAATGTTTTTTTTTGGTTCGTTTGCACATGGCACTTGCCTATGTTGGTTTGAAATAAGCGATGCTAATCTTATTTGGATTTAACTAGTAATAAATATTCTTGATCTTAAAATATGATCAAACAATTCTTTTTGAACTGCTACAAAATAAGTATATTTTATAATAAATAGAATGAAGTGAAGTTTCCTTTTTATTAATCATTATAAAAATTTTGTTCTTATCTGCTTTCAACCATATTTGCATATGGCAGATTATATATATAGTACAGATTAAAAATTTCATCCAGAGTGAATAAATGCAAATATATTCTTCTATCATAAGGATATAATATTGTTATACTTGATTCCTTCTAACAATTTCATTTGTAGCCTTGGGATGAAAGACTGCAGACAGCTCAAAAGATGGGTACCTTGGTTTTACTGAATAATCTAGATCCATCCTACACGTCATTTGAAGTAGAGGTATACAGGGTCCAACTTTTCAAATTCTCTAACAGATTGTTTACTTTCTACTGAACAGAGGTTTTTTATATTTTACTTGCATTAAGATGATGCTATGGTGAGCAATCTATCCAATCATTATTGCTGCCTACTTTATTTGTGCGTTGAACTTTTAAAGATTACAACCCTATAAGATTATGACTAGCTTTATGAAAATTTCAACGTCATCAGAGACATGAACAGTTGTAAAATTTCTATAACATGACAATTGAAAAGTGAAACGTATCTATTAGTTGAGACTGATATAATCTATGTGCTGATATAGTTTTAGAAGTACCCATGACATAGTTAAATGGACAAAACATTGATCAAGTTCCTAACACCCTTGACATCAAGTTCTCTAAGTATTGTCCTATTTAAAATACCCTATATGTTGTGTGCGGATGTGCTATATATGGCTTGACAACCATAAAAATTGAAACTTAAATGGACGTGACCAGACAATCAGTTTTCAGATGAGTTATTCTTCTTCCTAAGAGGAAGTTTTAGTTTAGATTTTAAATTAATCGGGTCTGTGTCTAGTGTTTTTGTTTCTTAATGTCTTTTACCTCAATTCTTGTTCAGGATCTTGTTTGGTGTGCTCTCAAAGCAAGGGTTGAGGCAAGGATGATAGAATGGAGCCCAGGTTCCAGTAAATACTATGGTAGCTACAGATTTACCTTTAAAATCATCAAAGAATCCCATTTTGTTATTTTTTCTGTGGCTCTTTCATTGGCATGATGAGAAATATTAATTCAGTTGTGCATAATAAATGTTGTGACTTTTAGATCCTCCATTGATTGTGTTTCCTCATCTACTGACAGGTAGAGCATTAGTTATTTTTAAGACAAAAGATGCAGCTGAATCTGCAATATATCAGTTGAACAAGAGATGCCTTGTTCTTGGAGAAGGGAGGTATTGCTCTGTGGCCTTGTTTTTCATGTTGAATTTCTCTTCTAACTTCTATGAATCGTTACAATGATAATTTGTTCTATTTAAGAACTTGGATAGTGTCTAAGTGATCTAACACCCACTACTTTCTAAAAAGATTATCTTATAGAGTTGAAAGGCTTTACTATTTAATTAGTGTCATTTCCAGGTCAGAGAAAGTTATGTCGATAGATGCAAACCACACAATAGGTTCTAATTCGTTGATATACTAATGCTATATCTCCAAATATGAAAGTCAACATAGAATAATGGTTAAGTTTATATTTCTTCGCATTTTGGTTAGATAGATAAAAACAAAAACAGGGATTTTGCACCAAAAGTTGAACCTGGCAACATTCTATTGTTGATCACGGGGGTAAGGATTAAATAATGCATACTATATGTATTCTTTTTGTTTGCACCATTTGTTATTACAATGGAAAGAAAGAAATATCTGACATTGGATGGCTTTGATTTTCCAAAGAATTTTAAACTTGGCATGATATTATACTGCATAATATATACAACAACAAAGCCTTATCCCACTAGGTGAGGTCACACAATGCCTTGTGGCTTGATTAGAAGTCAAAACTTCTGGAATATTATTTACCATAAGATATCTTTTGACAACTGCTTCAAAGTCTTTCTTGGCCTCCCTCTCCTTTCTGTGGTCACACATTCATCTTAACATTCTCATTTCTATTACTTTCACATTTCTCTTGTGTTGTTGCTTTAAAGTCCAACATTCATCACCATACAAAATAACCGGACTTAAAACAATACAATAAAACTTACATTTGAGCTTGGTAGGTACTTTGTGACCAGAAATAACCCCTGAGCCTTTCTCCATTTTAGTTGTTGCACTTATATGTTGCATGTGACATTCTCGTTAATTTCTCCGTTAATTTCTCCATCATTTTGTATAATTGATCCCGGATTAGACAAGTGTGGTAGTATGGCATTTTCTTCCATTTTTATTTCTTAGTCATATTCCTCTTGTCTGTTGCTAAAATTGCAATGCTTACACTGTGTCTTACTTCTACTTAAGCGGAAACCCTTTATTTCTGAACTTTGTCTCCAAAGTTATTTTATACTGCATAATCTATACTGTTTATAAATTTTCTGCAGGATTGTCAGTGCCATCAAGGGAACTCTACGTGAGCCTGGCAAGAAAAAAAGATTCACTGGCCATTTGGTCCTTGACAGAGCTGCGCATCAAAGGCAACACCAAGAGATGGTAGCCTAACTCACCTAATTCATTGATTTATTTTACCTTTACCCCTCCCCCCAGCCCACGCATATATTTGAAAATATGATTTACATGATGTGTTGTGTGTTTTTTTATAGAGAAATGCAGTATCAACATCACATTGCTCCCAACCCAATACAATTGAGTACGGGATGGCCACTGAATGGATACTGCATTATGAGAAGTCCAATGCATGCTGGAATGCACTATATGAGGTGGAGCATGGTGAAAAAAATATTTCTTTTGTGTTGCCAATGCATCGCCTCAATCTTTTTTATCTAACGTCTTATGCCTTGGCTGGATGGTTTAACAGAATTTGTTTGCCATGCAGAAACAAATGAAGGAGATACAAGATGTGAGGAGCAAGCTTAAAATGGACAGGATTTTTTCTGTTGAGTCATTGTCTAATCCTACTTGATAAAAAGAATTTTCTTTTTCTAACTTCTTCTAGACATAATTTTGAGGGGGCGCGTTGAAGTTATGTTCCCGCATGTACAAGGAAAATTGTAGGTAGGATAGATTCATCTCCTCCACCCTGTTTTGTAGGGGACTAGGGGCCAACCTATGTGGTATGCACTCAAATATAAGTTGTTAATTTTTGTTTTTTTGTTAGTGGGGAAAATGGAACCCACAATCTCACTTTTTTCTTTTACTATCCAATTAATCTTATAACTCCTTGGCATGAAAAGGATGTAAATTGGCAATGATTTCAATATTGTTAATTTTACAACTGACTTAGTGTTTTGCATTCGATCTTGTGCTTTTTGCCAATCCGTTCATTTTATAAAAAAAAACAACAGTATTTTACATTTGTTATTTTTGCTAAACTATATATTCCTTATTGTCGTAATCCACTTTCTCTTTTGCAAAACAGATTTACAATTTAATATTTTCATTCAATTGAGTTATCTGAGTGTTGGTTTATTTTCTAAAAATCTCTTTATAACTCAATTTGTCTGACTAAACTCAATATTATTAATTGTTTGAATTAGTATTAATGAAAAAGATTAGGAATGGATGGATATCATGCTAAAGAATGACAATCTTCACAAATTATTTTCAATACGAATACGTTAAAATTAGTATGCATGAGAATATTGAGTGTATTGGCTTTACCTTTTAGTTAGTTTAACCTCAGTAATCTCAACTCTTATCTCATCTACGAATTGCTGAATGCTGATGCACAGATGCAGCCGCCGTATTGTCCTTCCTAAGCCACACTATGCCCACAACTAGTAAAACACAAGATACATTAATGTCAAAACCGGCCTAGCATGAATGCCCAACTGAAGGGGGTTGCTCTTTGCACCGCCCAAAAATTTTGTATTTCTTTTTACATAAATACCTTTCATGACTAATTTCTTTTGTGTTTTTTGATACTTGGATACTAGTTTCTGTTTCCGTGAAAGGTATTTTCATAAAAAATTTCAAAATTTTATGAATTTCAATAAAAATCAGTTAATCATAGAGTATTTTCAAAAGAGTGTTTTGTTCACATATTTGCTAGCATTCCTTAGGAGAGTATTAGACTTTTGGAACGTGTTAGGATTGTAACACACTTATTCAAATACATTTTTTTAATTGATTAAAATTTATTAAAAACTAAAAAATAAGAAGAGAGATTCATTAAACGTTGTGGGATTTATAAAATTGTCATTTTCCATAAATCTTAACTAATAAGAATGAAAGCGTTCAAAAGAGTGTGTCAAAATAATATATTCCTAATATTTCTCTAGTATTTTTGTATCAATAAAACTTTCTTTAAACTTCAAAAGGTTAAATTTTCACATATCCATAAGAACAATTTTATGAAGAATATAAGTAAAAAGCATTATTAAAAAAATCCTGAAAAAATTAAATTATAGGATAAATAATCAAATTTGTCCTCAAAAGTGTGATGTCGTGATAATTTTTTTTATTGGAAAATGTTAATTTATTAGTTTTGTTATAAATGTGTGATAAGTGCAATAAATTAGTCATACCAAAAATTTAATGACAAATTGATCCCTGCATTTTATAACTTAATGTCAAATTAATCTTTAAATATTATAACTTAATAAACAAATAGTCCTTGAATATGTTTTAAAAGGTTAAATTGTTCACATAGTTTCTTATCTTTATTTTAGGTTGTAATTTAGTCTTTTATTTTTTAAAAGTTGGAAAATAGAGTTTTATTTATTAAAAATTATAAAATGATTCTTTAAGTAATTTTTTATAAGATGTTTATCTCAAAAAATCTAAAAAGACATTAATTCAAAGATAGAGATACTATAAAAAAAACTACTTAAATGATTATTTTATAACTTTTAATAAATTTGAAAATTTTAAAAATAAAGAATTAAATTACAAGCTAAAATAAAAATAAGAGACCATCAAAATAATTTTAGCCTTTTTAAAAATAATATTAAACTATAAAATTAAATTGTAGCAGTATAATGAAATAAGACGTGAGATGTTTGGATATGTTTGTCTAAAGGAAAGGGGAACATTTGGACAGTGAGAGTGTGACTGAGAGTTAGGCAAGGGCATTCCATGACGGCAGACATAAATAGTAATGGGTGAATATCATATGTGTAGCACAACAAAACTGTAGTTGTATCTATGATTCATGGCTTTCAACGGTGATGAGTCCGTTCACGATCTCTAGGGGTTTCATTTTGGGGAAGAATTCTAAGTTAGGGTTTTGAAATGTTCACATGGAGGACATGGAAAATTTAGAAACCCTTTTGGGGATGTGAACATTAGCTCTCAACTAGAAGTGGGAACAAAAAGCTGAGTAAAAGAGTGGCAAACTCTCTAGCTTTCTACTTTCAAGGACCTCCTTCTTTCTTATGTACAAAATTTACCAGTGCAATTATATCCAATATCTTAGGGGACTAGGAGTCAACCTATGTGTTATCCCTTCCCTTCAAATGTTTCAACTGAGTGTTAAGTTTTGCGTTTAGTGAATACTTCCTCCGGACCTAAATATAAGCAAAAAAAAAATAATTTTGGACCTAAATATAAGTAAATATTAACTAACTTTTATCTTATTTAATAATAGTATTTATATTATATCATTCTTTTAATAAAATATTGTTTCCCGTTAATCATTTATTTCTATTATGCAAGCATCACTATGAAGGGTATTTTAAGAAGATTTTTTGAAATAAATGTTATTAACTGAGTTCATTAATCCATGTGTCTCGTAGTTAAATTTGCTTATATTTAAATCTGGAGGGAGTACATTATATTTTTAACAACTTGGGTGTAAATACATGCAAAATTGTCTTAATACACTTTCTTATCCTTTTTTTGTTTGAGAAATAAAAAGGTGGGAAAAAACAATGATTTCAATATTTTTATAATTTTGCTATTAATTTAATATTTTACTCTTAATCCATTTTATCTTTTGCCAAACAGATTTACATTTAATATTTTTGTTCATTGGGGTTAGTTGAGTCTTGGATTATTTTCTTGAAATCTCTTTATAACTCAATTTATTTGACAAATCTCAAAATATTAAATGGTTGAATCAGTGTATGTGAAAAAGATTAGGAGTGAATGGAAAACATGTTAAACAATAAAAATCTTTACAAATTACTTATTATAGTGAAAATTAAGATGCATGAGAATATTATGGATAGGCTTTACCTTTTAGTTAGTTTATCCTTCATTAGCACATCATCTTCCTAAGCCACTATGTACACATCTAAAAGTTTAAAATAAATTATACATATGTATCATTTTAGACTATTGTATCCTGCATCCCAATATTGAATCGTGCCCTTCCCATTGTATTTTTGAAAAGTTCATTCAGAATGTAAATTTACATTATGGAATAAATTTTTCGAAATGCAATAGGAGGTATTTGGTGTAATAGTAGGAGCATAAGAAATAAATGTCATCATTTTTATTGATGCTTATTTTGGGCCTTCAGTTTAAGCTTTGTCTGCACAAAAGCATTCATAAACTACTTCAAAATAGGGGATTTGAATCCAGCACTCCCATTTTATGTTATGTGTTTGAACAAAAATAATCCTGTTACCAAGAACCCCTATTCAAGAATGAATATTCTGGAATAGTTTTTGAGCACTTATTTCTATTTTAGAATAGAATTTTTTTTATTTGGAATAGTTATTCTGAAAAATGTATATGTACTCTAAAATAATAAAAAATACCATTTTGGAATAGTTTTTTTGAATTTTTTTATTCTCAAATAGTTGTTCCAAAAGTATATATATATATATTCCGGAATAGAAAAAATCCTTTCAGGAATAGCCGACATGAGAAGCTTCAGATCTATAGTTTTCTTTATAAATGTGGCATGATGGTGGTGTGTGACGACATTACTAGAGGATGCTGGAGGACAAGGCACAGGGTGGCACAGTGCGGAGTGGAGGGTCAACACACGTTATTATAGCAAGAAAGACAAAAGAAAAAGACAGGATGTCTTTTTCCGTTCAACTTTCTTTGGAAGGTGCAGGATTTAAAGTGGGAGGTGTAGGATTCAAATACCTCAAAAGAGGCCTACCTATTAAAATATGTAAATCGGCCCAACATGAATACCCAACTGACAAGGGGGCTTCTCATTGCACATTGTCTAAAATCTTTTCATTTTTTTTTTCTTTTTGAAATAATACCTTTTAAGGAAACTACTTTTTTATTATCCGTCTGATACAGAGATAACTAGTTTTCATTGATACACAATGATATTTCTATAAAAAAAAAATTACATTTTTTTTTGTAAAAAAATACCTTTCAAGGAAATTAGTTTTGGCTGTATATCTGATGCAAAAATACACCATGGAAACTAATTTTTGTAAAAGATATTTCCACACAAAAAATACAATTTTTTTCTTGGCAGTGCAAAGTGTTTGAGCCTTTTGGCAATCTCTGTTATGTTTTTCTGTTTTGGATCTTTAGAAACTTGTTAAAGAATTAATAATAGCTTCTTTTTAATATATAAATTTTAGACAGTAGCTTATTTTTAACATATAAAAACCACGTCTAAATTCATTAAAAAATAGATTATAGTAAGTATATTGATAATATTTTTAAAATTTTGATTTTTCAATCTGTTATGGCACTGGTTAGTATCTGACTTTGATTTTTAACAATAAAAATAAATTAATAAATCAATTAACTGAAGAATGTATAAGGAGTGCATTTGGTCTATTCGAACAAAATCCGTAAGGAAAAACTTGAAGTGCAGTCATGAGATTAATGCTTCTGGAGTTTGAGAATAGAGGATGAAGAACCTACAGAAATTGAGAATACTAAGTTCAAAACCTAGAAATGTGAAAATAGTGGACAAAAGATGTGAGAATACAGAAGAGCTAAAAATAATTAGTGCAAATATAAAGATGACAATAATAGATTTAGGAATAGTCTAAAAATACTTAAGAAATATACTGTCAGAGTCTTAGTAGAATTTGAGCATTACTCATTAGGTCTTTGAATTGTTTTAAAAAAATTATCTAGGGCTCTAAACAATTTTTTCAATTGGATTTTTGAATTTTTATTTATTTTTAATTAATTTCATCTCGTTAATTCTGTTAATGAAGTGTTTGATTTAAAGGATGAAAATATAAGATAAAATTTTAAATTAAATTAAAATATAAAATATTTAAATCCCACTAAAAAAGTACTCTAAGTTAACAACAAGTCAACAAGGATCGAATTAATTAATAAATACAAATTTATGGAACTAATAAAAAATAATAATCTTATTGGTATATCACTTAAATGCTTACTCCTACTATTTTGAAATTATTATTCTTTTAATAATTTTTTAATATTATTTGTCATTTTACATTAAGAAAACATTTTTTATCCTAATTTTGTCCGTATGATTCTATGTCAATGTATTAACTATTGTCTGAATAATAATAAATTTACTTTTATAATTACTTTTTTCTCTCTAGATTTTAGGATGGTTATAAAATACTACAATTTAACTATTATTTTGCAATATAGATAGAATAATTATTTTACAACTACTTTTTAATTCAACAATGGTGTGACATAAAATCTTGTGCCTTCAATATGTAGTAAAGGATTTCATCACAAGTGTGCATGAAAAAAAATACTACTTTAATTTAACTTCTATGATATTAAAACTAATATATCTGCTAAAAAAAAATTCAGAATCCTACTTGGCGGTAAAAGAAAATCCTAATTCATTATAGTAATTAAGGGTGTGTATTGGATTATGATTTTTAAAATATATATTTTAAAAAAAAATCTCATGGTATTTAGTCAGGATTTTCAAATACTATAAATAAGTTTTGTGATATTCAATTAAGATTTTTAAGATTTTTCAAGTAAGATAACAAAATCTAATGATATTTAATTAGGATTTTCTATAACTAATATAAAGTTTTTTTATATTAAAAAATATATAATTTTCGATAGATTATTTTTTCAGAAAAATTTGAATGGATTTTATTAGACTTTTTAGTATAAAATTTCTATCAAACAATCTTATCTGAACTGTTGAGATTTTACTAGACTTTTTTTTTTCTATTGATTACAAACTTTCTTTACTCTCATTATATATGTTCTTCTCTCTTTAGTATTTTACAAGATACATGTATCATATATATTTGTTGTATTCTTTTGGAATAAGGAATGTCAAATATATTTTCTTAATTTTGTCAACTACGTAACTCGATAATTCTCATACCAATTTTTCATTCTCATTACTCAATTTTAGTATATGCTTATAATTATAACCCATTTAAACATATCATTAGATTTATCATCAAATAATTATAATAATTTAAAAAATCAAAAAATTAATATATAATTTTAAATCTATTGCTCGAATCCAAAAGTGAGAATTACAAGATATTATTGCAAGAAAGGTTAGTATATGAAGACATAAAACTAGAACCAATATATCTATTCAAAGATTGAAAAAAATTATATTGGTTTTATTTCTTTTTTTTCATCAACTCTTGAAATAAATGTGTTTTTAAAAATTCATAGAATCCTTTCAAATCTTATAAATTAATAAAATTCTTTCAATTTTTTTTAAGTTTTATGATATAAATCCATTAAAATTTAAACTAAGTCTTATAAAAAAATCTAATAAATTATATTATTCTTGTCTAATCTTTAACATTCACAATTTTTTTTATACAAAAATAATATTTTAAAATCCTAGTTCAATACATTCAGTAGTGTCATTAGTATTTTCTTAAATAACTATGTATTAATTACTTTTGATTTAGTATATATATATATATATATTATAAGATGGTATCATATCTAATTATATATATATTTAAAAAATATACACTATAAAATATGCATTTATTTTTGTTGTATATTTCTTTAATTTTATAATTTTTAATTTAACTTTATATGATATTAAAATTAATATACCTGTTAAAAAATTTATTCAGCTTGATCTTGTTACATATGTTTTTACATATCGATTAAGTTGAGTTTAAATTTAAATATTTTTTTTATCAAAATTTCAAATCAAATGTATATTGAAATAAACTCATGTATCTTTCTGTATAACTAAGTTTTGGATTACATATTAGTTTCATAATAAAAAAATCAAAACTTATAAAAGATATCTCATAATTTCACCCAAAATTCAAAGATTTTATTTATGGTAATATATATATATATATATATATATATATATATATATATATATATATATATATATATATATAAACACGTATATATAAAGTTAATTTCCGTTCTCCATATGAATGTGGATTTGACGGTAGAAGATTAATTCTAAATCTAAAATTAATTTTAGACATATTTTTTTATGTTTGATTTCACGTTGTGAAAGTTTTTAAAATTGATTATGAATTTAAAATTAATAATGAATTAAAATAAATTTGAGTAATTTGTATGTTGGATTTTAAAATTTTACTTTCAACTTGATTATATGATAAAAATATTAAAATATAAATCATATAACTTTCAAATCAATTTTACTAATCTAAACGTAAACTTAATTCATTATGAAGTTACTATAATACCATTATTCTAAAAAAATATTTTAAGTCTCCTTTAAAAAAATATATATTTCACTCCAAGATATATAAACGTCTCCTGTAAAAAAAGAAGATATATAAACGTCTTGTATTGGAGTATTTTTTCCGACTGGTGTCACTTTTACATACCTAGAAAAGAATTAAATAAACCGGCAAGAATAACTCATCCTTTAAAGTTTAACCCCTTATATGACTATACATATAAAGATTGGAAAATTGAAAGTAGGGGGTAATAACCGCCACATGGAGTACAGCACATATTAACTTATTGCTAATAACAGAGAATGATGCCATAAAGTGGGTGGACCCAGGCCTAATGTTAGGTTCATTCTTATACAATTTAATTGAGTTAGATTTGAAATATTTATACATTTTTACTATTTGTTTCTATATATGTAATAATATTGAAAACTTATAATAGAAATTCACTTTAGTTTTTATAAGTTATCAGTTTTTAACTTTTAATTTAATAATATGTATACGAGTCCTTCTATTACCTTTTATGTAAGTATTGAATAAAAAGTAAAAAATATTTATTATCTTAAAAGTATAAAACGTATTTAAAACTTATCATAAAATGTTGGAGGGAAGATTTGTAAGAGGATATAATAGGAGGATTGAAAATTATTCTTTTGATAAGACTTTAACGTGCAAACAATTAATTGAATTCAATTTGTTTATGGTACAATTAATTGAATTTGATAACGTCGTACGTGACTTTGAACAACGACAAGTAATGGTTTTTATATTATAGAAATGATTGTGAAGGTTCTTTTTAATCAATGTTTCAAATATTACAGCTTGGGGACGAAATTTACAAAATGTCCTATACTCGAGCCTGTGAACAATTAAGTTACATGCATGCATGAGCATGCATGGATGGATTCACAAAATAAAAGTTCATAAATTCAAGTGTATAAGAGAACTAGAGAATAACCTTATGATGGTTGAGACACAACTAGTACCACGTTTGTTTCACGGTATGATTTTGTATTTTAGGAAATCAAAATGTTACTAATATATTTTTGGGATATTATATTAAATATTGTGTAGTTTATGTGGCTAAAACCGAAATGTTATTCTCATAGACATGTTTGGTTGGTATTTAGTAATTCTAAAATAATTTAATTAAATTTTATTTAATTAAAAAATAAAAAATAAATATAAACCTAGCTTACTCAGTTGATTAAAAAGGAAGAAAAAAAGACATCAAGGAAATAAATATTAAAGAAGGAAAAATAGAAACCTAGCTTACTCAGTATGCCAATCAATTTTCAAGGAAGAGAAAAATTGAAAAATATTAAAACTAGCCAGGCTTTCTCAGTGTGCAGATGAAAGACTTGCATGCATATTATAGATTTGTTTTTAACCATTGTGACTTGTGAGCACACAGAAAGGTACTCCATTAGCTAGATTTTTACTGTGTAAGACGTGGAAGAAATGCAAAACCTTATTATGAGATTGGTTTTGTTGTGAATCATTGCTAACGCACAAGGAATTTTAATATTTTCAAATGCTCAAAAGAATGAAGAATCACACTGCACTTAACACAGATGTTATGTCAAATCATATTACAGATCGAGAAAAAAAAAGAAAAAGAAAAGAGAGGAAGTGATATCGAGGTTTTGTACTTTTATTAGTTTATATAACAGATGGTGTTTATATGAAAATTTATAAAGAGAAAGTTTTCGTGTATGTTTGGTAGCTGATGGTGGATCCTTAGGCTCCAAATCCTATTGAGCCAACATATACAGCACGACAACTGAACTAATCCGTCTTCTT
>NC_038249.2:44312272-44318338 GCF_000004515.6 Glycine max
TTTGTAAAATATGTTGATATTATTTTTTATCCTTAAAAAATTTTAGATAATGTTTTTCTTATTTTTCAAAACATTTTTTATCGTAACACATTTTTTAAGAACTAAAATGCAAAAAAAATTATAAGAAAAAAAATGAAAAAAACACTAAATTAAAGAGACCAAAAATATATTTAAGCTTAAGTATTTCTATCCTTTTACTGTCATTAAATAAAGCAAGAAAAATATTTAATGTATCTTTTAACATAGTTAACATCAAATAAGATTATTACTAATTTTAAAATAATTAATACTTTTAGTGACATAGGAATTTATTTTTACTGTCAATACATCTTTTTAAAAAATTTAATATTTTTAGTGACATAGGAATTTCTTTTATCTATACTACTTGCAATATCTTTAATTTTAAAAAAATCTAGATAATCAATATTATAATACTTACTAAAATTTGAAATCTTTTTAAGATCAATATAACATTTTTCTCGATTTATCTTTCAAAGTTTTTAATTGTTCAATTAATACAATTTTAATAGTACAATCTTACAAATAAAAATAGTAATATATATATATATATATATATATATATATATATATATATATATATATATATATATATATATAATGGTTCAAATTAATTAATGATAAATATGTTTTAAAAAAAAGTATGAATATGTTTAGAGAAAAAAGGTTATGTCTGACCGTGTAAAAAGTTTTTACAACTCATATATAATAAATTGATTGATTTTTAAAATAATTATTTAAAAATAATTTAAATAATTATTTTTAATTGAATGACATGTAAAATTATTTTATACTATTGCTGTATAAACATTAAACTTTTTTTTTAAGCTTTAGATGATTTGGAGTCTAAGGAAACTTTCTAAATGATCTTACGGTTGCGACAGGAAAAAGCAAAATATTTGATGGAAGAACAGAAATTTCTTTTAAACAGCGTGCTACAGTGGTAAAATCTTGTATTTTGAAATAAGTGTTATAAATCATTTCTCCATTATAGTTATGCGTAATAAAATACTATTTTTAATTAATACACCATTAATTGTTTTTTTGTTGAGTAGCTCAGAAAAAATCCGTATAAATAATTAAAAATATGAAAAGTCAACAAACTATAAATGAGAAAAATACGAAACAATAAAATAATACACCATTAATTGAGGGGAATAATAAAAACTAACATGTTAAGTTAAATACTATTTTTTAATTAATATAAACTAATACACCATCAATTTCCTTTTGTTTATAAGCTTAGGAAAGAACTTCGAATAAATTATTAAAAAAACGAAAAGCCAGCAAAATATAAATGAGAGAAATAAGAAACAATAAAAATAATACGCCACTAATTGAGAGATATATTTTTTTTTTTACAGGATTTGAGAGAAATAAAAAACCATTATGTGTAATAAAATATTATTTTTAATCAATAAAAATTAATAAACCATTAATTGCTTTTTGTTCAGAAGCTTGGAAAAAAATCCTTTAAATAATTAAAAAATGGAATGATAAAAATATGAGAAGTCAGCAGAATATGATTGAGAGAAATTAAAAATAAATAAAATAATACTTCACCATTAATGTTTCCAATTTCCAATCTTAATTTTTTTTTACAATTATCTGTACAAATGATTATACTTTTAAATATTTTACGTATCAATTTAAATATATAATTTTGATTTTTTAAATTTACACAAATTTAAAAATAGAGTTTTTATTTTGTACATTATCAATATTTTTTTTATATTACCAAACAATAGAAAATATTAAGATGGACAAAGTTATCATAAATAATAATTCACGATTAAATAATAATATATATTTTTATACTTTCAATAATTTTTAGGAAAGTGCCGATTGGTACGTATTCGTACCTGCATGGAAAATTTAATATCCAATCATTGTCTTTGATTTCGGGCTAAGGCTTAGTTTTTAAAACCTTCTTATTTAAATTCAACCAATTACATCACACATTTGTTTTCGTATGGCCTGGTTGCAGCTAAACTTCTGTCTTGCACGGATTTGTTTAAATTAAATATTTTTATATTTATATTTTGTTTTTTTAATGTATATTTGAAGCAAAATAATTAGTTAAATTTTTAATTGGCATATGGTTTCTTACAAAATATTGACATATTGAAATTTATTATCATTGTTTTTTCTCTAAGTAATAATAATGATAAAATACGTATATGAAATGTATAAATTAAAAAGGATTGTAAATATAATAAGCATGAATATATATATATATATATATATATATATATATATATATATATATATATAATTATTTAAATTTGAATTTTCATTTATTTATTTTGGATATTATTTTAACATGTACTTGAATTTTGCCTATTTATAATTCATAGATTTTAAATATATTTATTTCAAAATTAAAATTGAATTATTTTAAATTTTTCGAAATAGTGTTTTTATTAAAAAAATATATTTTTTAATTATTTTAATATTATATTTTTACTCATTTTGAATATATTAATTTAATTATGTCAATTTTTTTTAGGTTCACTATATAATATAGTTGAAGTTTGATTATTAAAAGTATTTCAAAATTGTGCATAAATTATATAATAAAAGTATTAATGTGAATAATTTAAATTTTTAATAAATGTATTTTTTTGTTAAATTTTTGCATGAATATGATTTCAAAAAAATATTTTAAATCTGAGAATAATTGTATAATTAGGTAGTATTAATATGTTAAATTTGATTAATATTGCAAGTTTGAACTCTAAAAACATCAACTAAAGGGAAAATCATGCGCAAAAGGAATAAACAAAAAATACAATTTGTTTTTCAAGAGATTGTGAATTTGTCATTGCGAATGCATATATCCGTGTTGGAGAGTCTGTGTTGCATGTAATAGACATGTATTTTGTTGTATCTATCTCTCTTCTTTTACTATCTGAATTTATAATGAATAGGAAATGACTTAGGCTTAGTTGGATTTTATAATTTGATCAAGATTCAAAAATTAAAAAATATGGTCAGAAAATCTGCAATATTAAATTTAATATACTAAATAATTATAAAATTAATAATTATTAGAATAAATATTCTAATACATATATTCAATTCTGTTGTAAAAAAACAAATGTATTGAATTTAATATATCAAATAATTATAAAATTATTAATTATTATAAGTTAATATTCTAAGGAAAATTGTGATTTTTAAAATAAAATTTTATCACTTATCTTATTAATTTTCTCTAAATTTTAAATGGTTCAAATATATAATATAATATTGATTATTAAGAAGTCAAATAATACATCTGTGCATAAATTATTAATATGAATATATTAAATTTAATATACTAAATAATTGTAAACTTAATAATTATTAAAACTGAATATTCTAATACATTTATTAAATGTGGTATACTAAATAATTATAGAATTAAGAATGATCAAATGTCAATATTTAAAGTATTTTTTAAATAAAATTTTAATTTTAAAATTAATATTACACTATCAATTATCTTATTAATTTTCTCTAGATGTTAAACTGCTCAGAATATTTTTGATCTGACACTTCAAAATGTTGAAGTAAAAATAAAATCTGTTAAATAACTATTGTAAAGTTTAAGTTTTTATAAAGCGACTCTCAATTATTTAGGTGACAAAATTAAATTAATATCTATTTTAAAGTTGATGATTGAATACTTTAACCGCTTCTATATATATATATAGATAGATAGATAACATTACTGATAATTTTATATAAATCCTTAAAAATATTAAATTCAGAATAATTGGTAACTTTATTGAAATACTAGTAACCAGTTAAGAGTGATGAATAGAAAACCAGCTCAATAGTAACAAATGTTCACGCCAATGCATGAAGCATTAATGAATACATTTATTAATTTAATTTTTGATTTATAAATACTCCTTAAGAGGGAGACACAGTCAGATATTATCTCTGAACAAGAATTAAAACCTTGGTCCAGTACTTGCTAGTCTCTTCTCCTGGACCTAACATCTAGTAGTAGTAGTTTTGTATGATGGCAAAAATGACCTTCACCTTCCCATGATTTTCAAAATAAAATTTTAAATTTTTTGACTCTGATATCATTTCATAATTTCTCAGTGGGGACCAGTTAGGATTCTCTCTCGTGGGGGTCTTTGAACGACGTGGACTTTGTTGGACTCTCATAGTCTCAAATCAATACTCTTCATAATTAAGTACCAAGAAAGAACCACCAAAGCCATAGCCAAAGCCAAAACCAATTCAAATACTCATTTTGCTTTCCTCGTAGCCACATCAACATCTCCGGTTATCATCTTTCTTCTTCTTTTTCATTATAATCAATTCTGCATTAAGTTTCAAACATACATCATAATATGTGCATTTTTTTAAATCTGCATGACATGATATGATACCCTTTTGTTGTTCAAACGTTTGAGGCCTGTTCATTCATTGCATGTACGTGTAAACGTGATGAGACGTTTGGTTTCTTTTGCGTCGCAAGAATTCTGATTTCTTGTTTCATTCTTTACTTCTTGTTTTCTTTATAAGTATCGTTTCATGTTTGTGTGTTATTTCTCTTTCAGTTATGTTTTTTTTTGTTCAACAAACAGAATATTTGAGTAACCAACAACAAACTTGAAATTGAACGTGTGAGCTGTGAAGTCATACGTTTCCGTCTTTTTCTCTTCCTTCTCATTTCTTTTGACTGTTCCAAATTGGTTGGTGAAAAGAAATAAAAACCAAAACCAATAGAAAGAATCAAAGAAACATGAGAGCATGTATATATATATATATATATATATATATATATATATATATATATATATATATATATAATATGTTCGTGTTTATTAGGTTCCTGATGGTATGGTTTTGACTTTCTCATTATCTATGTTTTTGGCTATTTGGATATGAAGAACTTTTTAATGACTCATTAGAGTGTGTGGATGCAGAAATGGAAAGCTTAAAAAAACCTTTCAAGGGTGTTATAAACGATCTTCGAGGAAGAGCTGGGTACTATAAAGATGATTGGACTTCCGGTTTCTATTCAGGAACTGGGTAAGTTTCTTATCAGATTATTAAGGAAAGTTTTTTTTTTTTTTTGTTGAAAATTAGTACTCTCTAATGAAGACTCATTTTTTATTGATAGGATATTGGCCCCAACTACCTATATTTTCTTTGCTTCTTCTCTTCCTGTAATTGCCTTTGGCGAGCAGCTAAGTAGAGACACAGGTTTTTTTTTTTTTTTTATCTTCTTCTCTATCCTCATCTTGCCAGTCATATATACCATATATATGTATATAAAAAGATGTTTTCCAACGTAACACACTTCTTTTATAGAAGGAGTAACTTGTTAAAGTACTTCTTTTAGGAGTTGTTCATCTACATCAACTTGCTTTTCAGAAGAAATATTTTAGTAAGCTGCACGTTAAGTTAAGTGTACTTTAAAATGAAATTATAATTTGTGAAAAATGCTTCTTTTAAAAAAAATCAGTGAGTGTATATTATTACACCTCATAAAGATTTTTTGAAGTACACTTACTTTTTGTTTTGGGGTGTTTAGTAAGGTAAAATCTTACGTATTTCTTAAGAAAGTTGAAATTACAGCTTCCTAAAATACTTTTTCTAAAATACAAGTGTGAGTGGATGTTATATATTCAGCACAAGCTTTTTGCACTTGTGGCATATTCCCTACAGAAATGTGAGCATTAGAAGAATTAATTTGAACTTAAAAATGTAAGAATGAAAGATTAGAGATTAGAGATTAGTTCCTCTCTCTCACTTGATGCTCTCTTTGTGAAAAATTTGGCAATGGGATTAACCAATATGTTGTTTGTATACAGATGGAAGTTTGAGCACGGTAGAAACACTGGCTTCTACAGCTATTTGCGGAATCATACACTCAATTTTGGGTGGCCAGCCACTCCTAATAGTGGGAGTTGCTGAACCCACTATCATTATGTACACTACCTTGTACACTTTGCCAAAAATAGGGATTCCTTTGGACAAGAACTCTTTTTAGCTTGGGCCGGATGGTAAGAAAAAACATTCTTTTACGTAGCCCAAGTT